>NW_026929610.1:0-40199 GCF_032062105.1 Saccostrea cuccullata | reverse complement strand
AAAGACTTTGACAGTAGAGTCAGTGCTTGTCTATTGGTCCTTGTGCTTATCATTAATACAATGAAAATTTCAAAGTTTGCTACAAGTCAGTGTACTATGTAATGATATGCAGTGATGAATATTGTTTTTGTCACAGACCTCCGATATTGCGGGAAAAACATTTTTATTCTAAAAATAGTTTTTGCTTGGCTGTTAATCTAATGTTTCAGGTCTTTAAGGTGCTAATTTACTTAAAAGACTGCTTAGAACAATATAACTGGATGTTTGTAAACTAGAAAAATACTGATCCATATTAATGTCCCTGCTGAGAAATTTAGACAAGCCCTGAAATGTATCCTTAATGCCCCCCCCCTCTCTCTCTCTCTCTCTCTCTCTCTCTCTCTCTCTCTCTCTCTCTGAATGGCGTATTTTTTTTGTTGTTCTAAAAATCAGTTGAAATACTTGTTTTAAAATTGCTTTTATCCATGAACACATAATATCAACAGATACGCAAAAGAAACACAATATACCAATAATATGCAGGTGTTAACCTTGTACTTAAAAAGTAAGGACATCTTCAGCATTCCCAATGCAAATCAGTAGTTTAATTACGGTGATAATTTTCATTCTATTACTGAAAATTGATTTTGAATCCTCTTAAAAGTTTTTTGAAAAATCATGTTTAATATAACATTTGACAATAATTTGGTTTTTTTAGGCTTTATAGCTGTTAATTATGAATAATACACTACTATTAAAAAAAATCCCTCTTTCTTTTCCCAATGTGATACCAATATTTCCTCAAAATAACTAAAAAAAGAATTTTCATTGCTCTTGCTGGAAATTCTCAAAATAAGAGTATAGGAGAGCTACAGATGCAAATATAAATATATACTTTATGCATGTAAAAACTAACCCGGTGTCAGAAGTATAAATGAAGTTCCCGACAGAAAGCCCGAAGATTACTTAACTACTCTAAATTAGAAAAAAATCGACCTCAGTATCTGAAAAACAGGCACTTAAAAATGTCTAAGGATATTTTTTTCTCTCGGATCAAGAGATTGATAAAGCTAATGCATCATTGAAATCGAGCTGTAGTCGTTTTACATGGCGGCCGGACTAGCACGCTGTTATTGAATGATCGGAAGTTTTAAAATTTATGTGTTAATTTTTAAGGTTTGAGGATTACATTCTACCTTTAAATTAAATATCTAAAGTTCGTTAATTTACCTTTTTACCTTGTTATATTCAGCTGTGAATGTTATCTTTAAACTTATTAAGTGTATCCAGGATAAGGGTCAATCGCAACTTTTCGGGACTTTCCGACTAGCGGAAAAACGGCCTCGAATGTATCTGGTAGACGACATGAAAATCCTCCTTTTCACTATCTTTGAAATAAATGCATGGAAACCTTTTATACGAGTATTATCTGTGGAATATGGAGTTTAATGTTATTCAATGTAATGATATTTCCATAAAATGTATTATATATTATATAAGGACTTCTAACTCTGTCTATGAATTAACAGGAAATGTATAAATTTTTAACATCAGTTGATAATAATATATTCGAGGTTGTTTTTCCAACTCTGACGGAAAGACCTGAGATTATTCAATTGGGGTGAGGGTAAGTATTTTGAAGGCCAGGGACGAATAAATTTATTTAATATAATAATATGAATGTGGGTTTAAACAACCATATATATCACTATTTTTGGGGGGTGTTTGACTGTATACAGTTAAAGTATATCATTGAGGGAATAAGCAAGATTCTAGTTCCCACAAGCTAGAACTAGAACAAATTCAAGTGAAGCTTGGTCTTTCAGTATGGTGTGACATCCTCGACGTTTCCTTGTTAACTTCTGAAATTTATACAGCTTTCCTTCACTGTTGAAATACACAGAGGCGGGGCATAAGTCGTCTTATCATTGTCAACAACAATTTAAAGTTCCTGATGTTATTATTTTCTTAATCTATAAGAATCTATTCGCCATCTGACAGACGCAAATTACGTTACGCTGAGAATGTCACGACTTACTGAAAGTCCAAGCTAACCTGAGGGCTGCAGTATTTCCCGGGGCGCAGTCCCTTTTAGTTGGAAAGCTATTCTAACGACAAAAGCGAATATATATTTTCGGTGCAGGATGGTAAGGGGGAAGGCAGGGACCGTGAATCTCTCAAGTGATACATATAACCATTTCTGAACTTTTGGCCGTTTTATGTTCAATGTACATTTGTAGTATGTACATAATGTACATGTGTACTAAAATTCGTTTTTAATTCTTTTTATTAATCTTGTTTCTTGGTAAAAAGGAGGTTTTCCAAAATATTTTTCTTTATTTGTAAATAATAATTAAATGAATCTATCACAACTTGTGGTAAGTTGTGACAATCTCAAACACTGCTGATGCAAAGAATAAGATATCTTGATCATACATAGTAAATAAAAAAAAAACAACTCTGTATGGTAATTTAGGGGATACATACTTAGATAAAGGACAACTTATAATACTTTTTTTTTTGGAATAAAATAAAATCTTTTATTACAAATACAGGACGAAAATGATTAAGAAAATAATTCTCAAACCCCTGTGGTTTTTCGATCTGTCTACGGTAACAATATAATCTTAATCAAAGTACTGAAAGTACTGAAAAGCGGTTAGCATGCTTTCATCGAATATGTACAGTGTACAATAACAAAAAATGCATTGAATCATGATATTAAAGTAGGCATGCATATCTTTTTCCAGTGTCATCAGCGAAGAAGCAGACACACTGAATTTTGTAGTACTTAACTAAATGGTATAACCAATAACATCCCAGACTGATGTCACAAATGTTTGTTTCAAAATATCAACTTGAGATTTTCAGTTTGAAAGACAGGAAGTTCAATTTCAAAAATTTCTCCCTAATTGTCTCCATTGTTGGCGTCCAAAAGTGCTCAGAACGAAAAAAAAATTATGTTGAGCTCTATTGATTCTGAAATTAGGTAACTGTTAAGTCTACTATAGAAAACAACTCAAAAAGAAAATAAAATGATAATTCAAATTCTTTAGATTAATTGATTTGGAGTACTGTAAATAGATCTTTAGCTGGCTAATATGAGAAAAACGGATGGACGAGCAGAGAATTAATTTCAGAGAGCTTCAGTTTCGTAGGCTCACTGCGGGTCAGCAGGTGTGACCTGTCATTGGGGATGCTTACTTTTCCTAGGCACTGGAACTTTCAAGGATCCGTTTTTCTTTTGAGACCGATCACTGTTCATTCTGTATTTTGATACAGATACTGAGTACATCTGTTTATTAATATTATGAACTATTTCTCTCACAGGAAGAAAGACAAGTAAACAAGATAATAAAGTTTTAAGAAATGTACATTATTGACTTTTCATACAATTAAATGTTCGAATAAGTAAATGGTATATGACAATTATTCAAAAAAGAGTCTTGCACGATATGTATAAACGATCATATACTGAGTATTTGGCAAATATTTTGCATGAAATATTGTTAAAAAAAAAAAAAAAAAAAAAAACGTATGAAAAGGAAAGTTGTTGTTTAATCCATCAATACTAGTATTTTAAAAATTCAAAGGTTCACTAAAAATCAGTGTATAACAAACAATTTAATTGTCCATTGCAAGAATTACCTAGGTATCATTGTCACTTTCTTCAATATGTCGCATTAGCAATACATTGTTTTTCTTTTTTTTTTTTTTTTTTTACTAAAAACAAGTATGCGAATTTCTATCAATATGTCTGTAAGCATCTGTATTTTAATTTTTATTTCTTCTCAAAGGCTCAAAATGATAATTAACGAATTGGACAAATTCAAATTTAAAAAGTATTTTTACAACTTATATCTTGCATAGGAATTTAGCAAACTTTCAAAAATAATCATTCATTAGATATAATTTTCAATTTGTGCTTATCGTCAAGATATTTCATGCCTCTTTTTTCTGTGCATATTTTATATCGGCTGATTTTTAGAAAAGGATCGAATGCCGATTTAATTTTTTTCTCCAATTTTTTAAAATTAATTTTAGTGTTTTCAGGCTCCCATTATTTTTTTTAAAAATAAAAATGTGAACGTTTAAAATCGTTTGTAATATTTAGACTGAGTACAGAATTTATCCCTGGAAACAAAGCTTTTATCATCTTTTAAATAATTTCAATTGAGAAAAAAAGGAGAAGAAAAAAACGCTTCATTAACGCTTCATTGGAAGTAATCCATAACTGTACAACTTACAGATGTATTCAGTATTTTTATATAAAGGCTTTCTTCGTGTACTAGTATTACTTAAGTTAATTAAAGGGATGCCTTAATATTTTGGAAATGAAACTCGATCGAGAGATTCTCCGATGTTTTGCAGTCGGTAATAACCTTCAACCCCTTTAGCCAGTAATTAATCCGTCCTCCCTATGCCCAGTAGCATAATTCGGTCAAATATTCATTGTTCATGAGGGGTGCCTTATAATTAATCACAGGCACCTGAATTTTTATCAGTAAGTCTCTAAATTAGCCAAATATCGAAACATTCTACCCCCTCTATATATAAATACACAAGGTGTCCAACGCCATTTTGACCACCTGTTCGACATGTTCGATTCAGGCTTCAATTTAACACATAAATCGGAAATACCTACTGGTTTTCGTGTAGCATTGGGTTCAAATATGATATTTCTCGCTATATATTTCTTCCTAAAGTTTAAATCTAACGCGTTGATAATGTTATCAGCTAAACTTCATGCTGACTTCGAATTTCGTCACAGGGCCCGATCGCCATCAGCTGATGTCACGGAAATTTAATCTCGACACCAAATGCTCCTATACATAAACTTTTTTTAATACAACAATTATAAATTTATTTCATTGACAAACAAAATCAGAAAAAAAATTTTAAAAACCGAAAGATTATGTTGTTTTGATAGTCTTGATTTTATTAAACATATGTTATATGTGTTAGAAACAAATCATAGGTACTAGGTAGAGGCTTTGTTGAAGTTTCCGTTGTCGATAGGTAGCGCCTTATGGAAGTTTCCGGTGTCGATAAAAATCGGACACATGCCATAAAAAATGCTTTTTATTTCTATTAAAACACTAAAAACACTTTAAATCACTATATTCTAAGCAAATAGAGTTATGCTAGCACCTTGATTATACCTTACCTCGTACTGTTTTGAATCCCTAAATGCAGTGTTCGAAAATGAAAACGTTTCTGATTTACCGTATATTTTAATGTTTATTAAATAGAAAAATCAAGGAGAAAAGAAGTTCTTAAGCAGTGGACTTTGTATGTTTGGCAAAGTGTTTTTTCCTTTGCAACAAGTGTCATGGATTTTTAATTAGGATAATTGTGTGTATAAATGCAGTTACGGGAATATTAAGTATCGGTGTGCACATGTACTGTTTTTCGCTTGAATGGGCCTACGTCAATATGAACCCATTCATTCATGTATTTAGTATGCTATTAACAGTTTCCATAAAATGTCTTCCAAGTTTGATGAAGAAAAATAACGAGGGCATTTACCATTCATGAAAATTTGTCATTTTATAATGAATGAATAAAACAATTAATTATGTAAACTTCTGATTTATAGGATACTTAGACAAGGTCAAGTGAAATTTTGAAAACGCAGCAAACTTGTTGACATGACGACATTTTGGTAAAAATGACGTATTTTATGTGCAGTGACAGGCAGATCAAGTCATTTTTTTACAGGGAGAAAAGCATTTCCTTTAATTTTTATTTGATTTAATTTTTTTTTAATCTAATCTTTAAGATTTAAATATTAAACAAAATATAAAGTCAAAGATGGTGGAGATACCTCTTAATGACCTGGAAACAAAAAGTCTACTAGTCTATATAATTATATTTTTCTTTTTCTATATATTTGTGATAAAAATTTGCCTTTTATTTTAAACACTGTACCCGCTCTGAAGGAGAGGGTAGTATTATTATGTATCCAGGTTCAATCAAGGGTGCACGCAAATTTTCCCTGGGTTTTATTCCATACAACCTGAGTCCAAATAGTGAATGGAATATATAACACGGGATAAATCTCCGTACACGCTTAATTAAACCTGAATAATTTTTTTTTTTTTACTATTTACCAATAAAAATTCTTTGTGAACATCTGAGTCTAACCAACTGTTTATCTGTCGATAAGATAAGTATTCTACAATGCATCGTTACGTTATTTTTTTTATTTTTTTTTCATAGAGAAAATACGCATTGTACCGTTTTATTTACCCCAGATGTTGGATATTAACCCGAGTAGCAAATTGACCTGGGGTTAATTTTTCTACGTTGAATATTGAACCGGGTGTTTTCTTTTTTCACCGTTGAAAATTGAGACCAAAAGCCGTTGAATTTATACTCAGGGTCATTTTTCAACAGCTTGATATTTTTTTTTTATTCTTGATGACCCGAAAATGTTGAAAATTGACCCTATTGAATATTGACCCTACCTCAGAGTTTGAACATTTTTTGAACTTGGAAGTTGTTTTACGGGATTTATAAGAATCGCTATATTTATATTTCTGTTTCAATTTTGTTCCCTTTTCAAGAATAATAGAAATAAACCCCGTGTATATTTGTACATTTTGATCAGTACACGACTTCAGTTATCTTTAAGCTTGAAAACTGTAATTTTTTGACAATACTTTCTAAAATCCATACAGTGTAGCATCCATAAATAACTACAAAACTATGAATAGGGCATAAAACAACAAGATGTGTTTGTGAAACACTGATGCCCCCGTATGGCAACATAGCGAACGTTTAAGCTTTCTCAAATGCAGATCAAATATATTGGTACCTAAGTAAGGTCTTTTTACAAGAAATACAAATTTGAAATATGAAACCCTAGCAACACATGTTCAAAGATTATCACCAAGGCTTACGTTTTTAAAGGTAGGACAAACTTCAGAGTCAAGGTCAAAGGATTAAGGTTGTTGGTTTCTAAAGAAAGGCCTTTTCTTAAAAAATACATATGAAAAGTATATAAAAAAATCTGGTCCTTACTGTTCAAATGTTATGACCAAGATTAAAGTTCGTAAAAAGTAGGTCAAAGTCTAAGGTCAAGGTCAAAGGGTCAAATTTGTTGATATCCAAAGAAAGGTTTTGTCACAAGGAATACGCGTGTGAAATATAAAGGTCATAGCTCCTCTGAATCAAAAGTTTTGAGCAATGTTAAAGTTTTTTGCGGACAAAGAGACAAACAGACAGACAGAGAGACAGACAGCTAGACAGACGGACGGACACGACAAAAACTATATACCCCCGGAACTTTTTTTAACGTGGGCATAGAAATCCTGGAAATCTAGTGTCTAGAAAGTGAGCCCTATATACATGTGTATTGATCAAGTGGGCAGAAAATCTCATTTTGTCAAATTCGGTATAAAAATTAATAAAATTAAAAGTCTAAAAATTAAAATTAGAATGAAACACATCTACCACAGCATATACAGTACAGGCCACGAGTTTTCCGCAACGCTCGGTGGAAAAATCACCGTGTGAAACGCTCTGTGTTACACCGTGTACACGGTGTAGCACGGTGTGTGTGGATTTGAAATATACAGGTAGGCACACCGTGCCGCACCGTGTCTAGAAAAATCTCAGCTAGTGTCCTCCGTGTCGCACCGTGTCCAGTAAATTTCGTTCTGTTGCATGTCCAGAAAATTCCCCTCCAAGCTGCACCGTGTAAATAGTATTACAGACAAAATCGTTTGTTTCTCATAAAAATTTGATAATAAATTTTGATGACAATTTATAACTTTGGTTTACGAGTATGTATATAAAATAATCGTTTTTATTCTACCAGATATTGGACTTCGAATGGCACGCATGATATTGAGATTAGATATCGGTAAAAAAAAAAAATTGAATGATTTTCATTTGAATTAACTGTGTGTCTAGAAATTTATGTTAGTGAAATTATTCATCCACGTTACAAATTAAATCAAATTTAATCAAAATTATGAATTTTATTTTAAATGAATAATTTAATCTCATGTGTTCATGTAACAAAGGAAGACGAAATGGCGTCGAGCTGCATTCGTGTCACATACACTGTATATTACAGTATAAAATTAAATCAGAGCTGTATCTATGTTCATGGTTTTAACATGTACAGCACTAGTGTACGATCCAAGCATTATTATGTATATTCCTTATTAAAATACATTTATTTTGTTCATCTTGAATTATTCTGAATGTGGATGCGAAAATCGTTAGCAGAAACACGAAATTAATGCAATAATTTCAAAGCGTATTTCTCGTAACAGCAAACATTATTTTCATAGAGTAGTATTCACTACGTTGTGTTTTTAAAATCCTTTAAGTGTAAGTAGTTATTTCAATAAGTTTTTCTTTTCTTGTAAAGTGTATAAAGAGCAACACCAGAGAGAGAGAGAGAGAGAGAGAGAGAGAGAGAGAGAGAGACTCATACAACCCCCTTTTAACATACATATGTATAGTCTGTAATCTTTTTTAAATTCTTCGTTTTATTTAAGTTAAGGAGGTCACAATTAATCATTCTATAATTCTATTTAATTGCCACAACTTTTGTTCATATTCAGCCCATTTAATGCAATTAATTCGTTCTTTGTATATGCTGTAAGCACAAAATTCTCGTGCATCACCTGCCAATCAATATACCATGACGCTAGGTGACCTTGAAAGTCTGTTTACGCGGAAAGAATTTCTCTTGTGATTTGAAACAATCTTATGGTCAGTTCCGAGTTCACACCTGTTCAAAAAATATATTGGGTCTTTGCCGGTGGGCCAGAGGCGCCGTATGTTTATCACACCTTTCAAATTCTTTAGCTCTGACCACAGCGAGTGTATAACATGTAACACACTCAACTGATATCATGCGAAATTCACATTCCAGGTTTCACTACAACAACAATTATAAACTTGCAATTATTTGTTGACTTATTTATCCTTTTTCAAACACAAATAAGAATTTATCCCGTAGATTAAGATTTAAAAAAAACATAACTTAAATTTGCAGACTTCTGATAAAGTTTTAACCAGCTGATTCGTATCGCTTTCTAGAAGGGGGGGGGGGGGCATTTTTAAAAATCGCTAAATATCTATGTTTTCTCAAACTTTTTTTTTTCTTCTTTTCACACGATATATTTCAGAATGAAGTAATATTCGTACTGAAGTTAGCACATTTCATTTGCCAAAATTCGGCTGTGATTTTTGTATTCAGCGTGTTTACTAATAAAGTTTATCACTATTTTAATTAATGAAATTATTCAGATTATCATCTCTGCCTGTTCAGTAGATTTTCGAGTTTACCGCATTCAATATTTATCTCCATATTTTACATAATTACAGATTTTTAGTGTTAGTCTAAATGCAATAATCCTCATCTGAACCTGTCCAATGATTCGCCGAGTATCGGTATCGGTATCAAAGAGCAGAATTTATGTGCTAATCTGATACGTATTTTTTTTCTTTAAATAATCTAGACACAGTACATGTACATTTAAATTCTTACAAAATAATTCACTTAGTATAATCACGCATCTGATATGTAATACGAAGGGAAAAACGATCTTGTATCAACGATTTAATTGAACAGTTAAAATCAAAATCGAAAGTAGAGACAATTAAGTAATTCATTTATGAAAGTGTGTTTCCTCTTAGTGTAATATAATAATAGTCTATTGAACTTTTTATGACTAATATAATTAGGATTTAACTTGAAACGTGATTGTATATTTTTTTTTGCTGGACACGAGTACGTTGTTATTAAGTTTTAAGGCATCTTATTAGTTTAATTATCTGTATGCGATAAATTACCAATATATGTATTAATTTATAGAAAAAGTACAACAAACATTTCGAAAGAAAGTTGATTTAATTTTATTGGATAAGGGCAATGAGAATGTTTAAAATATTTATCATCAGAACTGTGACACACCGTGTTACACGGTGCACAGACACGCTGACTTCAAAGACGCCGACAAGGTTCGAGGTCCACGCTAAAGCGTGGACTTGCGGTCCACGGGGCCCCGTGTTTTTTGCGGAAAACTCGTGGCCTGTACTGTAAGTATGCTGACTTTAAACAAGCTTAAGGTTTGTGAAATCCCTGTAACAAGCTTATCCGTCAGTAGCCTGCCTCGGCTTAAAAATTGATCATTTTCGGATCATTACATTGAGAATGAGATGATTCTAATTCTAAAACATATTCTTATTCGATATAATGTGATTCCTATTTGGTTAGTTGTTATTCCTACTCGATAATTTGTAATTTGTAGTTGATAAATTGCTATACCCTTTGGGGGAAATATGACAATATCATTCCTATATCATAACATGATTCCTTTCCAAAACACGCATTTTCTATTCTATGTCATTCATATTTGAAAACATGCGATTCCTATTCGCTAATTTTGGCATTCTTATTCAGTAATTTTATCTTTCTAATTAGATAAGTATTTGGTAATATGCAATAGAGTTGTTGCTGTTCGAAAACATACAAGCATCCATCTCTATTCGAAAAAATACGATTCCTATTCGATAAACTTTTTTGTCTTATGGGTCGCCCGCGTGGCGCAGTGGTTAGAGCGTCTGCTCTAGAGTAGCGAAGTAAGTAGTTGATCACTATGTTGCTGGTTCGAATCCCAATGTGGGACGTGGAGACCGGATAAAACGAGGTCCCGTGTCGCAATAGGTGCTGGCACGAAAAAGATCCCTCCTTGCTCAATGGTTCAGAGTGCCACGCATAGGACAAAATTTGCAGCTCTCACCGGCTAGTGGTGGCGTCTCCATATGAATGAAAAATTCTCGAGAGGGACGTTAAACAACATACAATCAATAAATCTTATCTTATTGCATAATTTTATCTCTCCTATGCGATTTTTTTTTTCAATAATTGCTTTCTGGAAAATGTGACATAACTAGAACTGGTTGTAAATTCAATTAAAATAATAATGCCATGTTTAACATGATTATCGAATAAAAATCATTTTATTACCGAATAGAAATGACAAAATTAACAAATAGGAATATCATAATTTCGAATAGAATAACATCTTAAAGGTTGTGAATTTTCGAACAGAAATAACTTTTTTTTCGCACTAGAATAACAACTAATCAAACAGGAATCATATTTTATTGAACAAAAATGACCTGATTTAGAAAAAAGAAAAAAAAATGGAATAATAATAATAAAAAAGTATAATAATGCAACATTTTATCCGCTATACCATACACAGTTGAAAGCGGAATATTACTTTACAAATACGGAAAGTTCACTTTGGAAAAGATGATGAAGAAATCATTTCATTTCTTATACAGTACAGTTTCAGTTGGCCTTCTTCTCCCATAGTCACTAAAACTTCCAAACATGAAACAGACACATTCAGTAGTGACTTTATTTTAAAGTTCACGGGGATATATCGAATCGACATATGAACTAAAGTAACTATTGTTACTTGATCATATGTCATCGGTGTATCTAAATATTGAATTGAACCCCGCAGCAAATGTTTTTTTTCTTGTTATATAAAGTATTTTAAAATATATTCTGATTATGCTTCATAGAAATATTAAAATAGATCAGCCATTACAGGAGCACAATAAGTGCCCATCGAAATTCCAAGTTTTGAAGGAAGACTTGGTCTCTTACATGTAAGACTTCAAAAACGGTGTCGATAAGGAACTCCAGCTTACTTTTAATATCAATTTCAGGATACTTTTAGGTAGAATTGGGGTGATTTTTAACAGAGTTCAATTTTTATTGAGAAAACAGTTGTCTATGATGAAAAAATGTAAAGTTTTGATTTTTTGTGAAGAATGCTTGTTTAGAGTGTACGAAAGTTGTACGATTCGATGTTACTGACGTTAGAAAAAAAAATGGTGATTTCAAATTTCTAAAGTGAGGGGGGGGGGCGCTAAGCATCCCTAACACCCCCATCCCCCCACCGTTCCTGACAACTATGAATTAAATCACAGTTGTGAAAACCAAGTGATAAATATGTGTTTTATGCTGTTGAAGAACCAGTTTCATGATCAAAATTCCACAACCCGGCCCAGTTTTCAACGGACTAGGGTCTAAATTCAACATCTTTGGTGTCAGTATTCAACGTTGGAAAAATGAACCTTCGAGTCAATTTTCAACCCAGGTTTAATATCAACGTTAAACCGGCTCATGTCGGGTGCACCAATATTTACATCCGACTCAGTAACCAATCAAAGCTAGTGTAACAAGGGAAGTAGGAACAAAAAATGTTATTCCTTGCGTGCTTGTCCGTCCGTTTGTCTGTCCGTAACAAGTTTTTAGTCACAGTTTTCTAAGGAACTACTCACCAAGGAGCTTGAAAATTTAACACAATCTTTTCTGAGTGATGCCATAAGGTGGGATTCAGTTTTTTTTTTAAATTTCAATTTCCTGTTTATCCATGCATCTCTCTGTTTCATACATAACAAATTTTCATCGAAGTTTCCCCAGCAACAACTCATCGCTGATGCTTGACATTTAAACAGAATCCTTTATCAGACATGCTTTATGGTGGGATTCAGTTTCAACTACCGTAATATATACTCGCCTATAATTCGAGTTAAATTTTGCTCAAAAACTCTATGTCCGACTTATAGGCGAGTCATAAAAAATTGTAATTTTCTTGACGGCAAAATGCAGTATTTTTAACAACTCCGAATAATATCGTTGATATTCGTCTGGACATATGATATATTTATTTACAGCAATACTGTGCATAAAGTACATCTATTTATACAATTAAATAGTTTCTTCATTAGTGTGTTTTGGTATTTTGTTAATTATTTACATAACTATTCATTTCAATAACTTCTTGTGACATACGGTATTGCACTGTAAATCTATCATTTATCGGTAAAATTCGATTACCTGTTAATCCGAGTGTCTGTCTGTTTCATTCATAACAAATTTTTGTCCTCATCCACTTCAACTACTCATCACAGATGCTTGAACTTTTAATACAACCTTCGCTTTGGCATACAATGGCGGGACTCATTTCTGTTTAAATCAAATGTCAACTTCCCGTTTATCTGTGCGTCTGTCCCTACCATACATAACAAATTTTCGTCGCGGTTTCCTCAGCTAATACTCATTGCAGATGCTTGAAATTTTTGCACTCTTCGGAGAGCTATACCATATTGAGGGACTAAGTTTGCATCACCTTTGATGCAAGTTTTCTGTTTCTCCGTGAGTCTGTCTGTTATATATATAAATTACAAAAATAACAATATAACTATTGTCGCAGTTTTCTCAGCAACTACCGATTTCAAATGCTTGAAATTTTAACACATTCTTTGTTGAGGCAGCCATATGATAGATTTATTTTTATATGCTTTTGACGTCAACTTCCTGTTGGTCTGTGCATCTTAACGTTGCTTAACTTGGGTATATTCTCATCAGAGCGGGGGAATCACTAGTGAGAATTAGCTCACAGACTTCTTGTTTATCAAGTTTTATTTTTCGGAAGATGTTCTAATGAATTACCAGCAAAAATTAATGATTAATGCAGTATTTCAGACGAACATGCATAGGATCAAGTACACAACTGAAGGAGAAACATACCTGTTACAACTGATATGACCCCGATGTTTTGTGAAGATACTAGTATACGGATATTATTCTTTACTCAAGTTCAGCATAAACAAAGGCCTCACAATTTTTATTCAATACGTTAGGTAAAGTAAGATTTGAAGTCATTCTGATTTAAACGTTCATATCCCTGTAACATCAATTTATCTGTCAGTAGCCTGAGTCAATGACCAATCAAAAATGATTCTTAGAGTTGTTTGGCTTTTAATGAAAATGATAGCTGATGATCTGCGATCACAACAGATGTCTTCGGCTTTTGGAGATGCATATATTTTTTTTTTACCTGTCATACAAATTATACTAGTAAAAAAGTAGGGTATATTGTCTGGTCCTTACAATTTCATGTATAATGTATGAAATAATTTCAAAACAAATAAATGCAACGAAGTCATCATAATACAATTCAAAATTTCCCAATCGAAAACATTCACTACGCCTTGGTAAAAATTGTTTTACCGTGAAAGAGAAAGACAGAGAAACAAAGAGACAGACAGAGAGAGTAATAGACAAATTTCAGACAAAATGGGCACATTTATTGCCCCTATTAGCAACAATTCATTAGTGAATACAATAATTCATTTTATTCCTTGAAATATATCCTTTTGGTAATTTTTGTATGCCCTTTGTCTGCAGCAGCAGGAATCTAGGATAAGTAAGGTATTTCTACGTTTAAGAATTGGACTTTTTGTAGTTTAAACTTGAACACCTCCCGTAAAAAGGCATAGTCCGCCATATTTCCCGTTCTTCAACTCTCTCTCTACAACCCCTATATAATGAGCAGATTGCTATCAGTTCAATGTATTTCGCTGTAGAGATCCGACGAGTGTAGACTACATCTTACACTGCCGTGCTACTCGGTCGCGATTAAATTTTCAATTTTTACGTATTTTTTCCATAACAGGACAAATGTATCATGAAAATTATAGGTCAATACATTATTTACAAAGAGAAAATGCACATAAAAACAAGTAATAAACGCAAAAAATCTAGGACCACGAAAGGAGGACTACATGTCGGCCACAAGTTTCCAATGTGCAATCAGATGTAACGAAATCGAACCCGTCTGACGGTGCCTATTTATGAGAAGTGTTCAGCTTTAAATGACGCTATAACATTATAGGTTTATAAATGATGGCTGATCACGGCATTAGGGAGACACAACAAAATAAAAACATATTTTGAGGACAAATGATACAAGCATTTTCTCTTTGGAAGAGACTTAATATTATCTAACAGACTTAGAAACGTGGGTACATGTAATTCTTTGATTTTTTTCTCTTTAGTTTTGGTTTGAGATAGAAGATACCACAGAGTCTGACACATCTGTTTCATACTTGGATATCTTACTTTGAAATGACGTTAATGGTAACCTAACAACCAAAATATATGATAAACGTGACGACTTTAACTTTTCTTTTGTCAACTTCCCTTACTTATGCAGCATTATACCTCCATCACCTGCACACGAAGTATATATATTTATATATATCTCATTTGATTCGATACGCAAGAGCATGCTCTACGTATGAACATTTTTTTAAAACGAGGTATATTATTGACAAGCAAGTTGATGAAACAAGTATATCAGCAGTCTCGTTTAAAGTCATCATTTTGTAAGTTCTATGGTCGATACAATGACCTTGTCAGCAAATACAATTAATCGTTGAGTCAAATTCTGACTGACGTTTTTCATACCAATTGTTAGTTTATTTTTATGCATTGAATTGACGTCGGATTTTTCTGTTATTTTACGATCATTACAATGAGCACACGGCGGGTGTGACCGGTCAGCAGGGGATTCCCACTCCTCCATGGCACCTGATCCCACCTCTGATGTTTTGGAGGTCCGTATTTCCTCTGCTCTTCTTTTGTATTGTTTTATGGACTTTGAGATTGAATACTGTTCGTTATCTCCATATCCTTCTTGGTAAATGAAATTGATTTGGAAAATATAAGTTAATTCTTCCATAAAATAACAAATTTAATATGAACAAATCGTACCCGGTAAAGGTTTACGGATGAAAACAAATTTCAGAATACTAGTACATGTATATTATCTTATTGCTAAAAGTGTAAAATGAACTTTACAAAAATATATTAAACTAGGATAATTTTATGAGGAAACGCAAAATAGGAAAAATTCTGAGAAACCGGACAGGCTGAGTTTTACTTTGCCAACGTCTGCCAGGACATGGGACTTAAGTTTCTAAGGTTTCATCCAAAGACCAGCAACTTTAACTTCAAAGGTGATTGGAAAGAACAGATGCTATTCAATTTCTATCGTATTTGATCAGTCACAGTCGGCTTAGGATTTTAAAGCGGTATGCTTTAAGTGTTAATCAGCTCATATTTTTCTATCATTTCTGAATCTTACACTCTTATAAAAAGTTTAAGATATAACATACATGTAATGACAATTATGAAATGATAAAAACAAATGTATCGTTTTCCACTAATTCATTAAGAGATAGCTATTATTGCTGGTGTTGATATAAAAAAAAAAAACTCATGTACATGTAGACAAAAGGATTACATCAATGATAACAAAAAGTTCATGGTGATATACAAAAATAGAAGAAAGGTTTCTGTGATAAATTTATCAAGAAAATAAAACTAAAACAAAAGGCGGGGGTGAATTGGGTTGTCCCCTGGTGTCCAAGGATCAGACAAAATCATGCATTTTCTCGAAGATCAATACATTAAATCTCCATGTTACATGTATTGTGTCATATTTTAATATTCAAATTTTCTGGATGGGTGAAACACGAAATTTAGAACATTGTAGATGAGGTACTCTCAGGTAAATTAAAAATTGAACACATGACAATACCCTCAAATATTAATCGGATGACTAAAATACAGTAAAACCTGTCTAATCCGACATGTACTGGGAGACAAATTTTATCCCGAAAAAGACAGTGTTCCGGATTGCAAAGTATAAAATAACATTTATTTAAAATTAGTTAAATGGAAAAGAAAGAACTATATGCGGTATTAACCAACATTTGCCCCCCAAAATCAAACTTTGATGGAGTAATATTTAATTAAGTCCTTAAACAGGGGAGTATATGCTGACTTCAAAGCACTGAATAATTTCATAAGTAATGACGTCATATGTACGTAATGACGTCACAAATATGACGTAAATTTCAGTTTTTTATGAATTTTGCAGAAAAATGTACATATTTTGTCGATATTTTAAATAAAAGTCACCGAGCGCATGTGTGTTCAGGATAAATATTTTGATATAATGTGTAGAATGATAATATCAATGAAATATGTCAATATTGTTCCTGAACACACATGCGCTCTATAAATTTTAAAGCTTAAATTGTTGAAATTTTGTCCATTTTGTCCTCTTTCTGAAAAAGGATATAAAATCGGACTAGTTTGTGACGTCATAAAAACAGAAATTGTGAATACACTGCTCTGGAACTATAATATTTTCTGTTAACTTATATTTCTCGTACAATTTATTGAATTCAGCACATTTCAGGAAGTTTTCAAAATTTGACTTTTGTGGGGGCAAACATATGCAATATACCGCATATAGTTCTTTTTGGTCGGAATTTACAGTGTTATGAATTACACAGGTGTCGGATTAGACAATTTTCACTGTATAACAATGTTTAAAAAAAATTTATTTCACTTTCTCCGCGTGAAAAGAGTATATATATCGTGCATCTTATTGAAACTACATTGATGTGTTAGATTGAACACTGAACCGTGTCGGCAGAAAATGTTACTTTCTTTGCTGCAATGTATCTTCCCACATCAGATTTCTCACCGTAAAAGAAATATTTGAAAATCATTGCTTTTCTAAAACGTTTAAAATATATTTATTTTTCCCTTCTTCTTTAGGGGGTTTAAGATCAATTTGAATACCATTCGTATATGTATATTGCAATGAGAGCTAAATAAACATTTGAAACTATCAGTAATGTCATTCATTTTAGATAAAGGTAATATAGATATTTGATTTGTATTAAACAAGCAAAAAATACAAAAACTGATTTTTTTTAATAGAAATTTATTTGGAAATTAAGACTCTTAGACGTGCTTTCAAACATATGATTATGCTGCGTCTTTAGTTCACCTACAAAAAAAAGAATTAATATGAATGCTATTTAAAATGAAAATAAAATGGCATTTTTACAGTATCATATTAAAAAGTGGTACACCTTTTTAATTAAAGCAGTAATTGAACAAGTAAATATTTTAGAATTAGAATTACTAACTGCGACCCTCCTAACCATGCTAAGATTATATGTTCACAACACTTTCGCTAACAACATTAAAATGGTTGATAAGGTTAAAGCTGACATGAACTCTTAAAAAGCCATCATTTTTCATCTTTGTACGACTTACTACGTTCCTGTACGCCTTTTGTCCGCCATATTTCTTCGATTCCGCCATTTTTAATTGAAAACTTTTGGTCACCTGTACCTGCTATATATAGCCTTGTAGAATTGTTTCACTTGAGTGATTTTCTAGTCTGTCTGTCGACATGTACACATCTCCAAAAGCATAGTTTTTAGAAGTCCATAAACTGACCAATTACATGTTTGAAAAGTAAAAATTCAACAAAAAATAGAACTATACCCAGAATTAATTTATTTTTGAATGCATTTGCTGCAATATAAAAAGTACACTAACACGGAATACATTCATGTACAGCAAAAATCCATGCAGGTCGAGAAAACGCGTCAAACGCAGTGATAAAACATTTACCTGAATACTGCTATCGTTACAGGGATGTGCACATGTCGAAAGAATTATCCAATTTTACTTTTATTGAAAAATGCATCTCAGAAGTCATGTAATCCATTGCTAACTCAACAGTAAAAGATGCTTGGACACACGTGGCCCATGCCGATCATTTTATTTGATCAGGGAAAATATCAAAGTTTGAAAGCTCAGTGGGGCTGGTTGAATTTTTTTTTTCAAAAATAAACATAACTCTTGTCTGTAAATGTTGTAAATAAAATTTATGACTACATGGTTTATCTTCATTAAATTTATAATAAAGCATGCATTATTACGAATCATTCACCTTTTGAAGATATTTTTCTGTGATAGGAGGGGGGGGGGGGTAGTAAAACATGCATATTAACACTCTCATAAAAAATGATTTAAGAAAAACGTCTGAAACAGATTGGATTTCTTTATGATCAATTACTATCAAATAAATACTGTGTACTAGCTTTATTAGACCTGATATGATTTGATTTAAAGTTATTTATAATTTTATGCACAATGAAAGAAAAAGTGAGCAAGTTCACATACCCCACGCTCCCCAAAAATTCGAAGTGCTGAAATTCCCAGAATAAAAATAAAGGAATCGTAATTTCCTTGTAATATGCTCATCTATACACATTGTGTCCTAAATATCTGCAAAGTTTGACGAAATTGTGTGCAGCGGTTTATGAGGAGTTGCGCTGACAAGCTGCTCATCTCTATATTCAAGATATGGCCAAAAATCTAAATGTAAAAGTGAGGAAAATCCCGAAAAAATAAAGAATTCGGAACTGGTGATGTGCAAATCTACACAAACATTGTCTCATATAAATATCTGCAAAGTTGGACAAAACTCTGTGCAGTTGTTTAAGAGAAGTTGCGCTGACCACAAAAAAAAAAAAAGAAAAAGAAAGAAAATTTAAAGAAAGAAAGAAAGAAATAAAGAAAGGACTGACTGACGGGTCAGAAACATTATACCTCATGCAACTTGTTGCGAGGGGTAAAATAAACGAGATTGATTCTGTGGTACAATGATAATGAAAATAGAATTTAAAGTGAATTAAATTTCTAGACATAAATAATTAATGATTATTAGAAAAAACATATAGGAAGAGAGAGCAAACTCCACGTGAGAATTCCACATTCTACCTACAATTAGCTTTTGACAAATTCTTGTCTATTGTCCAGGTACAGGTTCGACACGTTTGAGAAGGTATTTGAGAAAGTTCCCAATGTTTCCAATTCATGCGATGTATATTTCACGTTTATTATATCCCCCGCTTGAAAAGTGGGAGGGTATATAGTAATCGTCTGTCCGTGCGTCTGTCTCTTACGCTTTGGGGTACCAATATCTTATCCGCAAATCATCTTAATTGTACCACTTAGTGAAATTAAATGAAACTTTCACAGAGTCTTAGGTTTATTACATATTACCATTGTGCAACTCCTATTTCACTTTTCAGGGGTGTAGCAACAGGGGGGGGGGGGTGGACTGCCCCCCACTTTTTACCGCGACCTAACTTATGCTATGTTAATTGAAGGAGTGGTTTTTTTTTTGCTTGTCAAGTTTTTCAGGTAAGTAAAAAAAATTCTCTGGCTGCCCCCCTCCCACTTTCAAATACGATGCTACATGCCTGCTTTTTGATTCGACATATTTTTGGGGTTTAGCGACAACAGCAAAATATGGACTTTGCCACTATAACCATATGGGAGGCGGGTATCATTTAGTTAGCTCATTGCTCACAATACCTATAGTTTCTCTTTCAATTTTGGCGTTTGGGTTAATATCTTGTCCAAAATAAAATTATTATTCAAATTATGAAGTTTCGACCACCCGCCTGAGAAAAATCCTTGATCAGTTCTAAGGCTTGATAAATGGTACAGCACAAAGTGCGTAGGATCTTATACCTATTATTGCCCTAACGGATGAGAGAGAGAGAGAGAGAGAGAGTTAGTTCAATATACAAAAGAGTTAATAAAAATTATCCGTATTCAACCAGTGTCAAGTATCCCTAAACTAGCTTTTAAAATTATCTCCCAAATACTCCTAAAGAAATTATATTTATATAAAAAAAAAAAAAAACAGCTAGACTATCAGGCAGGGATACTGAAATCTCGAAAGACTCTCTGTAACAACATAAAACAGTTACATTCCTCAAAATGCACATACTTTGGTGTCGGAGTGACACATTTAAAAAAACTTCAAAATTGAATTGGGCAGAAATGTCTGTCTTCCAAGAATATTTTAATAACGGTCATGTCAATTATTTTTGCAATCCCCCCCCCCCCCCCCCGCGCCTAAAAAATCAAATGCCTAAATATCAATCTGAACAGGGGATGGCCTTTCTCCGTGTGCGTGTGTGTGTTGAAGAACGTATAGATGTACACATAAAAATTTGCATTCTGGTTAATTGCTTTTAAGATTTGAAGTAATAATTACCGTACCTCAAATTACTTGGTTTAGATTTGAGATTAGTACTCAAATAATCAGTTATAATGGACAAATGAATTTTGCGACGCAAACCAACTGCAGACTATATACATGTACATGACTTTGTATAGAATGTATATTAGAACTACATGTAGATAGACTATTCACAATTATAGCTTATGAACAGCAGTTATAATACTTTAACCCCCCCCCCTTTTCAGCAGCGCAAATACCAAATAACTGTCTTTCCACTTGTGATATTTTCCCTGACCAAAGTGTGATCAGCACGGACTAAGTGTATCGGCGTGCTAGTCTGTAAGGAGTAATGACAGTGTGTTTACTATTGAGCTTTTATGGAGTTTATTTCTTTTTTGTGATGCATATTTCAATAAATGGGATTCAGAGTGTATATCACTTGACTTGTGCACATCTTTGAACCGATGCAGTAACCTTATTTCCAGGTATGGGTCCGTTTACAGTGTTCGAGGCGTTTTCTCGATATGCATCAATTGCATCTTTAGGACCTGCAAATCAAAGACGTTGGTTGTTTTGTTCATTCAAATAATATAATTTCAAAATGTGTTTGCAGATTTTACTGCTTTTTATTTCAAGTTTATTCTGCATAAATTGGCGCACTGTAAAATACGTACTCATGCATCTAAATTTCTCTTCCAAGCTTGCATTTTTTTCTTTTGATTCAAATCAATAATCATTCAAAATTATGATTATTACAGGTTAGGACCAATCGCCCAAATGGGATATAATAGTCCGTTTGGGGTATAATATCCCAAATGGGCTATAAATTTACAGTGCAAAAATTGAAAATTTTTATTTTGACAATAAATATCATAAATCCGCATCAAAACACTTAAAATGGAATAACTTTTGGTAAGTAAGTTTTTCTGAAATCCTACCGTTTGTTAGATTGATCCCCAAGAAGTTAAGGAACTTCCGAGGGATCAATCTCCGAAACAATGGGCATACAGGAAAACTTTTCAACCAAAAGTTATTCCTTTTTAAGTGTTCTGATGCGGATTTTGGATATTTACAGCCAAAATAAAAATTTTCAATTTTTGCACTGTAAATTTATAGCTCATTTGGGATATTATATCCCGAACGGACTATTATATCCCATTTGGGCGATTGTTCCCAACCTGTATTATGTTGTTTATTTTGTTTTTGAAATGTCTTGATCACCTCATGTGTTCTCATATGCTTTACCATCGGAGATGTGCACAAGTCGATACCCAAACCAAAAAATCATTCAAGCGTAACGACCGCATTGGGGTATATATCGTTACAATGAGGCAAGGTATCTGGAAGAAATATGGCGGAATACGGCTATAGTTGGTATGAAACAAGTCGTACATAGATGAAAATGTTGCGTTTTTAAGAATTCATGTCAGCTTTAATAAATAATGTAGAAAGTTTAATCATCCATCGATACAAAATTATACATTTTGCTCGATCATTTTTGATAATGTGTACATGTTGAACCCGTCTGTCTGCACAATGTAAGTAATTGATTTTAAATGCAGTCACCATATAGATAAAAAAAACATTGTATTTCTTAGACAAAAAAGGTTAACAAAGAACTCATTGAATGACAAACGTTAATAATTCAGCGTTTTTGCCTGACGTCACGGCGTCAGGCACTACTAAGGATCAAAATTTCCTAGGTGCGAAGCTAAGATATCACAGTTAGCCAGCAAAATTTTGTGCATACAGATTATCATTGGACTTTGTTACATGCGTTTCAGCAATAACAGTTAGTAGAAAAATAACCATATTGCTGATACAATACATTCATATATTTATTTCCTTTAGCTTTTTGTTTGCAGCTATTTATTTCATGCGAGTTCTCATAAAGTCATGTCCGTTTGACCTTTTTTCTGTCTTTCTATACTACTGGATTAGTCCATTTGTCTTCTGTGTAAGGGATGACACAATCATTTTGCGCCAATATGTCACGTGTAAGTTTTTGCGCCCTTTTCCTGGACTATTCTGCATGAATGATATAAAGTATGTTCTTTTTTGTCGGACTCATGGTCGAGCTTTGGAAAAAAGAAACATTTGTGAAATGAGTGAGAAGTTACATCATTTAAAGTAATAAAACCGATACGAACAACAACCTCTTAAGAGGATGCACTGGCCAAATATACATCTGATCATACCCCCCCCCCCTCCAGTGGGGTTTCCTCCTACAAAAACAGAGTATATAGGCTTATGAAAGTGTCCTCTCACTTTTCAGCATCGAGAAAATTAATTACTTTTTTGCACGTACAAATATTTTTGATGTAGACCACTCATCCCTGGGAAAAGCTTCCTCAATCAGCACCTGTCGCCATTCATTTATCGCCGTCAAGTTTGTTGGGTCATTTAAGCATATAGGAATTTATTTATCCCACGTTTCTAAAAATCTTTGATGATCTGGCATACCAAAGAAACTATTAAACATATCCTTCATGTCAGTCATAACCGTTACGATTCCCAATTTCTTGTAATTATCATATTTTCAACTGTCTTCCTCAAAGCCAATGCAGTTGAATCTAATTTATGTAACCTTTACATGTAGCCATGCTTTCCATCATTAATCAATTACATTTAATTTAGTGTTTTCCCTTATTTACTTCATCCTCTAGAACCATTGTTAGATTCGCGGAGTGAGTTGTTCATCTTTTCGTTGCGGGTTCGAATCTACAGCGGGAAATGTACATGATTTCATTTCTTAATTGAGATACAAACAATGTATACGATTTATATAAAATGCATTCTTTTTCCATTGCTCTGATGAATATTATGCAACTTAAACTGAATGCATGATGTTTTGTGCAATATCTTCATAATTTACTCTAGAGAAACAATTTAACCCCCCCCCCCAATGAAAACGTTTATAACTTCCCTAACCAAAAATACTATAGTTAACTATAGTTAACTATAGTTTACTATAATTAACTTTAGTAAATTAAAGTGTCAAAGTTTTTCAAAGTGTCAAAGTTTTCGATAAAGCTTTTCAAAGTGTCAAAGTTTTCGTCAAAGTTTTTCAAAATGTCAAAGTTTTCGCCAAAGTTTTTTAAAGTGTCTAAGCTTTCGCCAAAGTTTTTCAAAGTGTCAAAGTTTTCGTCAAAGTTTTTCAAAGTGTCAAAGTTTTCGTCAAAGTTTTTCAAAATGTTAAAGTTTTCGCCAAAGTTTTTCAAAGTGTCAAAGCTTTCGCCAAAGTTTTTCAAAGTGTAAAAGTTTTCGTCAAAGTTTTTCAAAGTGTCAAAGTTATCACTACAGTTAATCAAAGTTTTTCAAAGTGGCAAAGTTATCACTACAGTTAATAAAAGTTTTTCAAAGTGTCAAAGTTATCACTATAGTTAATCAAAGTTTTCAAAGTGTCAAGGTTATCACTATAGTTAATCAAAGTTTTCAAAGTGTCAAAGTTATCACTACAGTTATTCAAAGTTTTCAAAGTGTCAAAGTTATCACTATAGTTGATCAAAGTTTTCAAAGTGTCAAAGTTATCACTATAGTTAATCAAAGTTTTCAAAGTGTCAAAGTTATCACTATAGTTAATCAAAGTTTTCAAAGTGTCAAAGTTATCACTATAGTTAACTATAGTATTTTTTGTTAGGGTTATCATGCTTATAGGTTATATCATTAGTCAGGCAAGCTTTTTAAAAAGCTGTTACTTGTTATCATTAATTTTTCTTATCAATGTAGTCATTTACCATAAGAAACTGCAATTCGTGTTTTACGCCCCCTCCTAAAATTACTCAATAACATGATGGAAAGCTTAAATTAAATAAGTTGACGTTTTGTGGATTTCAACATCTTTTTTTAGATTCAACTCTCAATTAATGCTCTAGGCCTTACATAAATCATATATTTGTTTGTTACATGTAGATACTTAAACATGTTATTGGATTTGTATGTTAACTGACATATTGGATAACAAATTGTAAGACTTTGTTTATTATGCAAAATTTGACTACGGGTTATCCCATCTACATATTCATATACATAAGACTTCCGATGGATATGACTGGACGGCGAAGGATGTATTAACCTATTAGATACTAGATACAGCATTTGATTTTTTTCTTGGAGATCGATCACTGTTCTTAACCTGTTTCATTTCTTTTGTAAAGTCTTTGAATTTAAAATAAAAAGGTTTTATTATACATGTTATATTGTTTTAAAAATCTGAAAACTTCCTTTGAAAATATATTTGTGTTAAAAAAGCTTTTCTTAATAATCATAATTGCGCAACATGATGCAAAAACCAACGAAATTTGTTATTCAATTTTTTTTCTGTTTTCAGAAGTTATCTCCCCCCCCCTCTCTCTCTCATTGTGTGTGTATGATGGTGTGCATATGTGCGGTTGTGTTCCATAATATTTCTACACGTTGAATAAATTATTTGCAAAAACTTAAAATAAAATTACCATCCAGGACAACATTTCCACCAATCAATCCAAGGAGACGATGCATTGTGTTCCGGGCTTATAAAACCATGTTCTCCTTGCAATCGTGCTGCAATGGCGTTAAGCACAAAAAGTAGCAAAACCAAAATGACGACTTGCATCAACTTCATCTGTTAAAATGAAATTAACATCGATTTAATAAACAATACAATTCAAGCATATGAATTCAAAGATTAGATTTTTGGCATGTCATTTTAACCAGGCCGAGTCTAATTATTTCTGCCCTAGGGATTTTGATATTTTTTTGATAATTAATTTTTACTGTTATATTAATTGTTTTAGGATTAAAAAATCGAATGTTTACCACCCCGATTTCTTAGTGGGCCATCGTAAATGTTGTCAAACTTTACTATTGGACACTATGGGAATTTGTTGGAAAATAGCCAAATTATTACATTTTTTTCATATATTTTGTACTTCTGCCCTAGCGATTTCCTTTTCATTCAAGTAAATGAAAGTAAATGTAAAAGGTCACCAAATTGTGAAATTTCAAAAAAGTTCACCATCTCGATTAGTCTAGGTAGTAATTCCTAAGTTTATTTTTTCGAAGACAAATACCTGTAAAATTGCCATATTACTCTAGAAATACATATCTTTGCTGATGAATTATCGGTGCATACAGTTCTTTTCGGCATAAATAGCAATTTTTATATTGCTAGTATGTTTTGTCAGTTATGTCATCAGTTTTTAGTAAAATATCCATGGAGGTCTTTAACATACAAGCGAGTCCTGCGTCATTCTTCAGCGTCATGCATTGCTTACAAAATCCGAAAATGGTGACGTTGTTAGAGCCATTTCAAAGTTCTTTTTCCAATAATTGTCGTAAAATCATATTTTCAGATCAGAAGGAGTTGCAAATAATGTTAATTTTGTATTAAAACCTTTTAAAAGGTGTACTATCACACAAATGACTGCATGAAATTAAAAAGCTACGCAAAGTGATGCGCACTCGAATTAGACTCGGCCTCGTTAAATCAATTTTTTATCTAGCAACATCCAGTGTACTGTTTTGAGACGTAAATACATGTTCCCTTATTGTCTTTAAGAAAAATCATGAGGAATGTGCCGCAAGTAAAGTTTCTGCTTTGTACAAGCAAACACAGTTTAACATATTGAATTTATTGAGGCGAAATCGAGAAGAGTTAATTTATTATATTAAGGAACAGACCTTAGAAAGAAATATTTTTTTCTTAAAGAAAGAATACAATGTAGCCAAACGATGTTTAATATCTTGATGATATCCAGTACAAGTTAATGTCATAAATCAACTAGTGCTAATTGTAACGGGGACCGTTACAGATGTTCCCCAAACGCTCCCATGTCCCTTTCCGTGCCTCATTCCTATAAGACCTTTTATATATATGCTAAGTATCCAAGGATTTCATTTAAGAATATAAAAGTTACAATGATATCAACTATCAACTATATATCGTTAAACGTTATGCATGCGCGCACACGTACATGCTGTACATGCATATGCAAGATGATTATGGCATGTTGGTTAAGCGATTAACATATCTTTCTATCCCGCGAATAAAAAAAAATTCAGATATACGAGGGCTGTTCGGAAATTATTGAGAAATTTACTTTTACTCCATAAGAGACAGAGATAAATTCAGAAAAAAATTGTCAACCTTGAACGAAGAACAAATTAAACAGCGATGCAAAATTTCTAATTTCTAGGATAAGTAGATAATTTCTGGTGAAATCATAAACATGCATATGTCTATCCACCCGGAGCAGCATCAGTACGTCATTTTAACGTCAAGGTAGCCGGGGATGTTTTCGCATGTGAACGATCGGGAAGCATTTACTCTCCTTCCTTTGTTATTATACATGAACCATACAAAAATCAAACTGTCTATATTCTTAAACGATTCTTTTAAAAAAAATGTTCTGTTGCTACACTTGTTTAATTTTTTTCATGCGTCATAAATACAGGATGATTTAGTATGCAGTGTCGATTTATGCAGGGAGGGCCAACGTTTTTAATTCCGTAGCGGTAAAAATTGATGGTCGTCCGGAGCGTTGGATTATACAGTACAGGCCACGAGTTTTCCGCATCGCTCGGTGAAAAAAACACCGTGTGAAACGCTCTGTGTTACACCGTGTACACGGTGTAGCACAGTGTGTGTGGATTTGAAATATACAGGTAGGCACACCGTGCCGCACCGTGTCTAGAAAAATCTCAGAAAATGTCCTCCGTGTCACACCGTGTCCAGTAAATTTCGCTCCGTGTCGCACTGCGTGTCCAGAAAATTCTCCTCCAAGCTGCACCGTGTATATAGTATTACAGATAAAATCGTTTTTTTTTTCTGATAAAAATTTAAGAATAAATTTTGATGACAGTTTATAACTTTAATTTATGTATATATATAATCGTTTTTATTCTACCAGATATTGGACTCTGAATGGCACGCATGATAGTGAGAGTAGATAGCGGTAAACAAAAAAAATTGAATGATTTTCATTTGAATGTGTCTAGAAATTTATATTTTAGTAAAATTATTTATCCACGTTACAAAATCAAAATTATGAATTTTATTTTAAATGAATAATTTAATCTCATGTAACAAAGGAAGACAAAATGGCGGAGAGCTGCATTCGTGACACATACACTGTATAGTATAAAATCCGAGCTGTATTTACGTTCATGGTTTTAACATGTACAGTACTCGTGTACGATCCAAGCATTATTATACATATTCCTTATTAAAATACATTTATTTTGTTCATCTTGAATTATTCTGAATGTGGATGCGAAAATTGTCAGCAGAAACACAAAATTAATGCAATTTCAAAGCGCATTTCTCGTAACAGCAAACACTATTTTCATAGAGTAGTATTCACTACGTTATGTTTTTAAAATCCTTTCAGGGTCAGTAATTATTTTAAAAAGATTTTCTTTATTCTGATAAGTTTTTCTTTTCTTGTAAAGTGTATAAAAAGCAATAACAGAGAGAGAGAGAGAGAGAGAGAGACTCATACAACTCCCTTCTAATAGAGTGTAGTTTTTTTTTAATTCTTCGTTTTATTTAAGTTACGGGGGTCACAATTAATCATTCTATAATAATTATTCTATTTAATTGCCACAACTTTTGTTCATTAATGCAATCATTTAATGCAATCACTTCGTTCTGTGTATATGCTGTATGCACAAAATTCTCGTGCATCACCTGCCAATCAAAATCCCATGACGCTAGGTGACCTTGAAAGTCTGTTTACGCGGACAGAATTTCTCTTGTGATTTGAAACAATCTTATGGTCAGTTCCGAGTCGCACCTGTTTAAAAAATACATTGGGTCTCTGCCGGTGGGCGAGGGGCGCCGTATGTTTATCACACCTTTCAAATTCTTTAGCTCTGACCACAGCAAGTGTATACATGTAACACACTCAACTGATATAATGCGAAATTCATCTTCCAGGTTTCACTACAACAAGGATTATAAACTTACATGTACTTTGTTAAATTATTTATCCTTTTTCAGACAAAAATAAGCATGTATTCCACAGATTAAGATTAAAAAATAAAACAACATGAATTTACAGACTTCTGATAAAGTTTTAACCAGCTGATTCGTATCGCTTTTTAGAAGGGGGGGGGGGGCATTTTTAAAACTCGCTAAATATCTATGTTTTCTCAAACCGTTTTTTTTTTGTCTTTTAATTTTTCAAACGATATATTGCAGAATGAAGTAATATTCTTACTGAAGTAAGTATATTTATCTTGCCAAAAATTCGGCTGTGATTTTTGTACTTAGCGTGTTTACTAAGTTGATCACTATTTTTATGAATGAAATTTACCAGATTATCATCTCTGCCTGTTCAGTAGATTTTCGAGTTTACCGCATTTAATTTTTATCCCCATATTTAACATAATTACAGATTTTCAGTGTTAGTCTTACTGCAATAATCCTTATCTGAACCTGTCCAATGATTCGCGGAGTATCGGTATCAAAGAGCAGAATTTATGTGCGAGTCTGATACGTATTTTTTTTAAAAATTATTCTAGACACAGTACATATACGTGTATATTTAAATTCTTTCAAAATAATTAATTCACTTAGTATAATCATGTATCTGATATGTACTACGTATGAATGCATACGTAGGGAAAAACGATCTTGTATCAACAATTTAAGGCCGGTATACACGATGAGATTTGTAGTATAATACAAGTATTATAATACTTTTGTATTATAATACTTTCTTGTACACACGCTAATACATATCTTATAAGATTATTCCCACGTGTTTTCTCCTGTCATATTTCTCTCTCTGTCAAAATAATAAAATGATAATAATAAGCTCTGCTTCTAGCATCTCTTTTGTGGTAGCTACAGTTTGATATATTCCACAAGTCCTCTTCCACTTCCCATAAAACCGCGAGTTTTTCGATACCTTTACTCGAAAAGTCGGCCATTATTATTTACCATGTGCTTTATTTAGTAATAATATAAATAGGATGACCCCCAATGTGAGTACATTTGATTGGTTGAAAGTGAAAGGTGAGTTAAGACTTGTATTAGGAAATAGAACATTGCTCTATTCTTAATACAATCTTATAAGATTCGAAAAATCTTATGATACACTGTATTAAGAGTGTATACACAGTAAGATTTTGTATTATAATACAAATCTTATAATACAAATCTTACCGTGTATACCTGCCTTAATACGAGGGCTGTTCGGAAATTATTTAGACATTGTGTATATTTTTCTTTCTAATGAACATCTTTCGGTGAAAATTTTCATGTACGTTTGACAAACATTAAAAATTCATAAAAACAAGATATAATTTACAAATATTAAATTTCTTTTCTTCAGTGGCATAAACTTGTGTCAATGGTAAGGGTACCTGGATCAGTCACGAAATCAGATATTAAAAATATGTATCACCAACGTTCAACCCCTTATTGGACCCATACTAAGAGCAAAAATAATTCAATTTATGTATCAAATTTTTGTTGGAATTCTGATCAGGAATATGGAGATCCTTAAAAAAAATAAAGCGTGGTATAGGAATCTGATTACGACGAAAAAATGGATTTTGACGTTAAGGCGGAGCAGCGAGAGACCTAAAATTTTGTGTAGCGCTATGTAAAACCCTTATCCAGACTGAACGACCTGCTAAAACATTAACAACAGGAAAACACGTCGAAGGGTTTGTTATTTCATATATATGTACTTTTTTTAAACCTATAATTCAACCAAAGTACAATACAGGCCTCGAGTTTTCCGCAAAAAACACGGGGCCCCTTGGACAGCAAGTCCACGCTTTAGCGTGGACCTCGAACCTTGTCGGCGTCTTTGAAGTCAGCGTTTCTGTGCACCGTGTAACACGGTGTGTCACATTTCTGATGATAAATATTTTAAACATTTTCATTGCCCTTATTAAATGAATTAAATCAACTTTCTTTTGAAATATTTGTTGTACTTTGTTATACTTTTCCATAAATTATCATTAGTTATTTATCGCATACAGAATTTTTAATTAATAAGATGCCTTAAAACTTAATAAAAACGTACTCGTGTCCAGCAAAAAAAAAATGTACAATCACGTTTCAAGTTAAATCCTTATTATATTAGTCATAAAAAGTTCAATAGACTATTATTATATAACACTAAGAGGAAACACGCTTTCATAAATGAATTACTTGATTGTCTCTACTTTCGATTTTGTTTTTTTCTGTATAAATTAATAATTTCTATATACTTTGGAAACTAACATCAAATATTTTAATACAAAGGTTAAGGTCGATTTCAAGTTCATAGGTCAAGGTCATTTTGGTAAATAGCTTATATCAACATTTTATTCAGGTTACCAACGACCTTGACCTAAGTTTCAAGGTCAAGGGTCGAAAGATCTGCTTCAGTATGTTACATGTCTTGACATTTAGAAGTTCTTAATTCTGCATGAACATAAAAAACTCAAGTATAAAACTGGTCGTTTAACGCATTGTGTGCGTGCGCATGTGCATGCACGTCCTTGCATTTACTTTTGATAGTAGTATTATGTAGGCATTCATTATATATATCCATATTCGAAATTTAAACCTGATTTATTGAGAACCAAGAAAGTTTTAGGCATTTAAAGTTTTAGCCAATCAGATTGCATCACACGTGCATGTGCGTGCGTTCATGATTATTCTTATATATCATGCTGTAGATCTTCATAATGTATGACTATGTTCAAAAATTTAAAAAGTGAAGGCTATATCAATTATATTGGTCATTTCACGTGTTACACGTGCGAGCACATGCACGCACGTGCGCGCAAAATGATAATATAAAATGATAAATAAAAAATATACGAAACCAAGTGAATTTTATTAGGGAAAGCAAAAATGGTAAAATTTTGCCTATATGATATTGCTGATTTTTTTTTTGTCATTTTGATTTTCTTTTTAAAATTCACCTGGCTTGATATATTTTTCTTAATATTATATTAAAATGTACACGTTTTGAACCAAGATAACACATTCTGAAATTTGTTTCACCTGTAAACCTGTACTGATTGTAATTTGTCTATATTTGTTTTTTTTTTTATATTACCAATATTTCCTAAGTCTATTTCATTTTCCAGTTCTAAGGAGAATAAAATCAAAGAATTATCCACTTTTCTAAACTTGTGCCATGATATTATATTAAGTCTCCTCCAAAGACAAAAAATGTTTATATTATTTGTTCTTAAGTTTAAATTATTTCTAATTACAAAAACAGCACAAAAATTATTTTGAAAAATTATTATCGACACTCATGGTTTATTAATTGGTAACAACATAATTCTTAAAACGCTTTTATTTCAAATTAAAAACAAAGACCTCAAAAACATTTCCAAAAAATCGCTATACACATGCATTTAAAAAAAAATAAAGTCATGCTAGCTACTCGTTTATACTTTACCTTGTACTGTTTTGAATCTCCAAATGCAGTGTTCAGAAATGAAAACGTTTCTGATTTACCGTTGTATATTAAATAGAACAGTCAAGGTGAAAGGAAGTTCTTAAGCAGTAGACTTTGTATGTTTGGCAAAGTGTTTTTTCCTTTGCAACAAGTGTCGTGGATTTTTCATTAGGTTAATTGTATGTATAAATGCAAGTATTGGTGTACATGTACTCTTTTCCCTCGAATGGACTTACGTAAATCTAAACTAATTCATTTATATATTTAGTAGGTATGCTATAAACAGTTTCCAGAAAAATGCCTTCAAACTTTTTTACAGAAAGATCACGAGGATTCTTCGAAAAAAAATTGGGGTCATTTTCCACTCCCTTCCTGAAAATTCGAAAAAATTTATAAGGATTCAATAAAACAAGAATGCAAACGTCTGGGGCCCGTTTCATCAAAGGTCGTACGCCCAGTCGTAGCGCTACGCCGGTGTAAAGTTGGGACTAGCACGAAGAGTTGCGTTTCATGAAAGAGTGTATCGTTACGCCTGACTAAATTTAGGCCAAAATTTTACGTCTACCCATGGGTAGGCGTAAGTCCGGGCGTAAAGTTAAAATTAAGCAATTTTACTGATTTTAAACCAATTTAGCGAGTTCTAAAGAAAAACTACGGTTCTAAGAAGCCTTTTAAATAAAAACAATACATTATTTAATTGTACATACTTTGAAGAAGGGGGGGGGGGCTGCTACAACCACTTGGGGACGTAGTTGATTGGAGTAATAACGTTCTTAATACTTTAATACATTTCTTCTGAGAAGAAAAGAATTTCTTTTTAGAGATTTCTTCGACCACCATATCTTACGTATTTCATGTCGATAATGCATTCGTATCCATTTGATTGTTGTATTGTATATGTATAAGGTATTGTAAATCGACTTTACATGTACTATATTTATACCCCCGCATAAAAATCGAGAGGGTACTTTTAAATGAAATTTAATGAGTCATTCACAGATTCATTATAAAATATTGCCATTGTGCCTTATTGTACGTTTTGATCCGACACATATTTTGGGTTTCCCATAGCAAAACATGGACACTGCCATTATATTCAAATGCGAGGATGGGTGTATCATTTAGTGAGGCCATTGCAAGCCCAAAGTACCTCTAGGTATATATTCTGTTTCATTCCATTAAAATTGTCTATTATTTGTCTATTGTCTATTAAAAATTGGTTTCAAAAGCACAGTAATCCTCTATCTGGTAAATTTCTACATTTAAGAAAAAATAACTCATCTTGAAACCAAGTAGGTTTTTTAATCATGTTTACTCCTCGTCCATGCACATGCTTGGATGTAGAGGGGATAGGAGAGAAGGTCCAAAACCTCCCGAATTTGCAGATTAATAAACATTTAATGTACAGAGATAGGGGCGAATGTAATTATTTTTTTAGGTATCTGGAACAAGTGAAGTCCTCAGCAAATCTATGACGGAACCCGGGTAGGGGGGGGGGTCTCATAGACAATAAGAGATTTTTTAAATGGCGAAAATATTTGATTTATTACATTGTACTTTTATTATATTGATGTAAGACGGTGATATTTACACAGTTAATTTCAAAAAATGAATTATTCCTAAAATATTTTTTTCTCAGACAAAGATTAATACAGAAGATATCTTTATTTTTCATGATTTCGTCTTAAAGAGTAAATCTTACATCGTATTAGATAATCCGACCGCATTTAAAGCACGTATAAAATGAAAATATACATTTTTTATTTCTCGAATAACTTGATTTTTTATGAAAAAGAAAATAAAGAGTATATCTGCAATTCAATTTTAAAGACAGAGAACACACAAGCAGAGAATTTCTTTACGAATATATTATTTTGTTGTCATCCGAATCTCTCTCTCTCTCTCTCTCTCTCTCTCTCTCTCTCTCTCTCTCTCTCTCTCTCTCTCTCTCTCTCTCTCTCTACGTACTTGTAAACTGCGTACTTGTGAAACGGTACATTAAATTCAAGCTGCAGATTGTAAAAAAAATTCTGTGACAGCATTTACCTAGAGTCTAGTATTTCTAAATTGTTTTATGTACATTTGTGTCGTTTTAATAAACAATAACAATATTATAATTAATCAATTGCATTGACAAAATTTTAATAGACTATAAGGGAGGATGGCCTCACATGAGTAAACGTGTAAAAATTATTTTTTGACTCAAAATGTGTACATATGTAAACCCTTGGCATTTTTGTACATTATTTTTGCTTGCAAATATACACTTATATACATTTGTATGAAAAAAAAGTTTTAAAATCTTATTCTGTCTCAAACTCAATTATTAGCATTTATCAGTAGAATCAGTATTTATCGAATCATGAAATTGATTATCAAAGGCGAAGTCATTAACCTGTATCTATTTAGGGAAGAGGGGGGGGGGCTGTAATTAAAATTGCAAAATAAACAGTTTAGCTTAATTCTGAAATACAAGTACGATCCCTTTTTTCCTTTCAATTTATAGGACTTATTATTGAAATGTTGTAAAAAAAAAAAATTAAAATCGATTTTTTATAAGATACGTATCTCTTACATGACTCTATAAATCCATGCATGTTTCAATTAGTGCAAGCATTCATTTATCTATAAATTGTTTTATTCTGTACTTTGACGTGCCTCAGTTTATTCCTGTTTAAAATACGCATTGGACAATGTTTGTGTTCTTGCGCCTGCGCAATGCAACGTTGTCAAGGACTTAGTCCTGCGACTAAGCGTATCTTTTACGACTACACTTACGCCACTTGTTGAAACGCAAATTACGCCCGACTAAATTTTGGCGTAAGCCCCGGAAGTACGCTTAAGTTAAGGCTTAACTTTACGACTTTTGATGAAACGGGCCCCTGATCTATAGGAAATATATGCAACATGGGTCGACGTTTTTTTATTTCTTAATATGTACATTTGTGGTATCTTGCCACTATATAAACGTACAGAGAGAAAATATCTTCAATTATGTATGAAGTTTGTCAGAGCTCAATACGTGACCTAATCACACGGCGCAATAATATCTACCGGTACATCAATATGACATTACTTGCCCTACATGTATAAAAATGAACAAAATAAGCAAGTAAAACAATTTTTTTTATTTATAACGTGAACAAGTACTTCATACATTTTTGGCGATCGATTTAACCTGTGTACATAGAGAATATACCGATAGAAACTAGTCTTTGTTTACAAGTTGTAGGCATATGTCACTTTTGTCAGCTGCACAGTCTCTAAATTTTTAATTTAATCCTTATTTCTGTTAGACCCTAAGTTAAATCTTCATGACATATGCTAAAACTATATTTTTCATTAAATTCTACTCACGATAAATGTGTAAATCTGTTGGAAAATATCAAAGCATTGCAATCACGCCACGAACAGCTGAAAAAAAATCTCGATCGGCGCTGTCTTACTTCATTTTAAACTGTCTCCAGTGTCTCCGTGTTAGCATCATCAATATGCCTTTAGTTACTGAAATCGTAGATTAAATGTTGTCGATCAAATTAAGTACTTCATTGCAAATTATCTGGCTCGAATAAGTGTCTCAATCCATCGGATCCATCCATCCCTTTCAGGCGACCGAAATTCCTCCAACTTTTTATCATCAAACTTCGTCGGGCGTGTTTCTCTGTGTCTTTTCAGCATGAATGATCAATTTTCACAAATAAAAATATTCCCAGAGAAGAATCTGTTTTCTATTACTAATCACAAGTAGCCTTTAACTAAATATTCCCTTCGAAATAGAATTCTTAGCCTGACGAATTCGAAGCGTAACCGCCTTTCAAGCCGATTTACACCTTGCGTACTTTTGACGAAAATCTACGGCGACCGGTAATATGCAATATTTATATCATAATATATTTAATTTAATATTTAATTGTCCATCTCAAATGGATATATAAGTAATAAATAACAAGTTTATAAACTTCAATGGGAATTGAAGTGGGTCGGTACGTGATCAAATCTTCTGAGAAGGCCTTCGGCGTTTTCAAGCGGGGAGGGGAGAAAATAAATTATTTTGACTTTTATTTTTGATCCACCTAGAGTGTGAACGTTGGTGCTACACATTTTCAATATCTGATTACGTGACTGTGTGACCGTGTACCCAAACCATTGACACATCAATATGCAATTGAAGAGAAAAAATTTTATATTTGTAAAATATCTATTTCGTTTTTAAATCCTTAGTGTTTGTCTAATGCAAATTTTCACCGAAAAACATTCACTAGAGAGAAAAATACATACAGTATCTCAAGAACTTGATCATATTGTACATTTCAGCAATTACCTGTTCAATGTTTCATAAAACATAATTATTCATAATGTACATTTCAGCAATTACCTGTTCAATGTTTCATAAAACATAATTATTCATGATGTACATTTCAGCAATTACCTGTTCAATGTTTCATAAAACATAATTATTCATGATGTACATTTCAGCAATTACCTGCTCAATGTTTCATGAAACATATTTTATAACATTGTATGTCAGCAGCTACCTTTTCAATGTTTCGTGAAATATGGAGATAACAAACAATAATCACGCAATTGCAATATTACATGCAGATCGCGAGCAAAGCAAACAGCAAAGCAAACACAAAACCCTATAAACCTTTGGAATATGTCCCAAGAAGGACTTATCATTCCCTGTTCACCACTTATAACCACCTTGTGCTCATTGTCATGATAGGACAAACAGAACAACTGTTACGGTAATTAGTTCATAGTTTAAAATAATGATCTTCAAATAAGTAAAAAGAAAAGTCTGTGAGCAGTCGGTTAATTCTTAAAGTAAACCTCATTTTATGATTAGTATCTACAATGTTGTTTTATTGTTGATTTATAAATATTGAGATATTGCTGTCTTGTGTACATGTATGCAGCTTATTTGCTGTTGTATAGTATATGACCAATTCCCATTGAATGGTATGAATGTTCATTGTTTTTATGCCGAACAATAGTTCATAATAAAAATTGCAGTGATACGCTTAATCATTGTTGGGTTTTTATTATAAATATTCTTTGGTAAAAGCAATGGGACATTTTATTGTATTATCTTCCTTGATTCTGACGAAGCAATATAATATATTGATTGTACATGTATATTGATTAATAGGTTTATAGATTTTATGCTAAATATGCTAAACATCTATAATTTCCTATTTCATTATAGGGTTTTGATCTTTTTGAATGTTTGACTAAAAAAAAAACATTTAATATGCTTTTGAAAAAAAAACACAGATGCATCATAAATGCAACATGTGCTACAAGGTTAGTAAGAACAAACAAAAAGCTGAAAGTTTAGAACTTCAAACAATACATCATTTATAGAACTTCCCAGTGGTAAATTAATCGATCAACGATATGTAACAACAATATTATTCGCTTCTCCCAATTCGGATGTTTTAGAAATGCTTTTATTAATATATGTTACAATGTAATTTTTGTAATACTAAGTATCCTGGCCTGGGATAGTAAAATATTACAAATGGGTACGCATAATAATTAATAAACTAAAAAATGTTTGATTAATAAAAGTTTGTGCTTGCTTCAGAAAGAAATATCATATTCCCTTCGGGCGCTGCCCTCGGGGATTATGAATTTTTCTTGGCTGAATAAATCTTCATATTTCACTCACTACCTTGCAATAAATGTATAATGTACATTTCAGCAATTACATGTTAGAGGTTTTATGAAACATATCTAATATTGAACATTTCAGCAATTACCTGTTCAATGTTTCATGATATATTGGAGATAAGAAACCGGAATAAAGCTCAAATTTAATTGAAACATATCATGTAAATTGCGAGTAAAAAATTAAAGCAAACACAAACCTCTATAAAATTATTGATCAAGTCTAAAGAAGAACTTATTATCCCATCTCCGCTAGTTATAACCACCTTATGCTCATTGTCGTGATCACACAAAAAGCAATGTAGCTTATTCAGCTTTTAAATAATGATCTTTAAATAAGTGAGAAAAACTTAACTGAGCAGTTGCCTTAATGATGGATTTTATTTGCTGACATTTTTATTTTATTTATATTTATATTAATAAAATATTTTAATTATTTATTTATTTTTATTTATTTGACTTGATTTTTTTTGCTGATTGCAACGTTTGACATGCCATAGGAATTAACATATTAAGCTCTTTTGTATATCTTACACACGAGGCAATCGCTGTATTTATTTGCTAAAAATTAGTTTTAATATTTTACAATTGATGTAAAATTTTCTTGGACCTCTGTTAGGTACATGTACATGTAAATCGGTCTAGTGTACTCAAGGGCGATCTTTAGGAGTTGGCTGTTAAGTTCAAGTAATTTTTTTTCTTTAATTTTGGTATTTATTTCCATTCTTTTCTTTTTATGTCTTTCTAATTGTTTCTTTTATTGAGAAGAGCCAGAGTGTCTGAAAATTATCTTTTTTTAAAACCTTTCCGAGAAAAACAAAGCCCATATATTTTGGAGGTTGAACAACCCCCTCCCCACCCACCTTTCTACTCTCAATATTTTTGGTGACGTACTTACATTTCAAGTCTTATTATATATGAACAACACATCTTTGTAAATAACATGGAATGACAATTATAGTACTCTTCTTAGAGTTTGTTTTTTTTGAAAATATAATTTACTAGCCAATTTGAGGATTCATAGATGATCAATTTTTCTCGCTGAATCTACTTTTATATATTATTTAAAAATTCAGCAATAAGTTCGAATGAATTTGCCTTTGCCGCAAAAAACTATAAATATTCTCTCTGAAGTAGCTGAAAATGCACATACAATGCCGTCACTGGACACTTCAATGTTGGTCTATCTCCTGTCTATCTATGGAACATAACCCCCCATCACTTGTTGTGTCTTTTTTATATCTCCAATGATCTTCTCCAGATCTCTTTTGGTCCTCAGTGATAATTGTCGTTTAATAACAGGAAAAATTATGCTGCGCTATGATCGGGATAAGGCAATTGTGAAACTATTTTGCTATTTTTCATTGATGTAAACTACGTTTGACATAAGTAGAATATTAACAAAAAATGTCATTATCTTTTGCAAATTGCTAAATCTTCATAGATTTATCTTAATATTGTGTTGATGGCCACAAGATGTTTTATTTTTCTAGTGTGGACATTATTGTTTAAACCTTCCTACAAATGAATATGATCAAGTTTGCTTAAGTGAGGTACTGTTAGCGCCAACCAAAATTCCGAGGATTTTTAGAATATCTGATCTCCATGGACATTATAGATTTTTCAGAAAAGAACACAGTCATTTCCAATAAAGATAGAAGGAGAAAAAACAATCGAGTACAAATTATGTAGTACAAAATAGAGATTAAGGGTTTCCACATTGTTTTTATAATGGAGAATTTTCCAATGATGTATAAACATGCAATATAACAGTTTTTTTTTCTTAGAAAATTTTCTTTTGCAAGTTTGTTATTTCATGAAAAATTGACTCTTTAATTAATAACAATCATTTAATGCTTCCTTAATAAACAAACATAACAAAAATCAATATCAATTGTATATTATTCCAACATTTATTTTCATGATTTATTTCTTCGCTGACAGATCAAAATTGCATCCATCTACAAAAAAGAAGTAGTTTTTAATATCAATAAAGATGAACCAAGAACTAATCGTCCTTTTTATTTTTTTGTCAAATCAGCGACATTTTGTTTGCTTATGCACTTTTGTCTTCACACTGGATTTATTTGTGAAAAAAAGGTTTTTCGAAAAGGAATCACAATTGTAAGTTACGGATGAATATAAATTTTATTCACTATTTATAAAAAAAAATTTACCTTTCCCTGTTTCTGCACCATTTTATACATCGTGATTTAAATCTTCTACAGCAATACCAGTCCCGAAGCACTTGGTTACCCATGACGCTGATCTCATCGCATTTGACATTGTTCTCACCCATGTTGAATGCAATAATGAGCACAAGCAGTGTTATAATCTTTACGAACTTCATCTAGGTTACAAATATGGATAATAACGTAGATTCAAGTATTGAAAA